>NC_056746.1:1165022820-1165062820 GCF_019279795.1 Protopterus annectens | reverse complement strand
ATGGCACCTGATAAAGGTGGGGGGCTTGTTTTTATGGATAATTTTGAGTATGAAAATAAATTGCTTGAATATCTTGATACAGGCCCCTATATATTTGCAAGTTTAAATGAGGTTAATATTGCCAATAAGAGGATTAAAGAAACACTGGATGATTTGTTTCTTGAACGAATAATTGATTCCGATTTACTTCAGTATCTTACAATGACAGCCCCAAGGGTCCCTGCTTTGTTTGGGACTCCTAAAACTCACAAGGATGTGGCAGACCCTCCCTTTAGACCAATTGTCGATGGTAGAGGGTCTGTTACATATGCTTGTGCTAAAGTGGTAGATAATCTTCTTAAACCTTTATTGAAACAAGAAGAACAAATATGCAGGGACTCTTGGAGCTTTCTTGAAAATGTAAGCCATATAGCCTTTGATCCAGCTCAGGTATTCTTAGTGGTGGATATTAAAGACCTGTATACGGTCATTCCACATAGTGTAGGGGTGCAATGGACAATTGATTTTATGCTTCGTAAAGGGGTTCCGATTGAACAGATGCGCTTAGTCGAAACATTATTGGACATCATTCTTTGTAATCATTTTTTAATTTTTAAGAACAGTTATTTTCTTCAAACCTCTGGAATTGCCATGGGCTCACCTTGTGGTTGCACTTTTGCAAATAGTGTGCTAGCACACTGGGAACATGAATTTTTGTTTCAAAATCAGTTTTTTCAGAGAAATGTCACTTGGTACACCAGGTACCAAGATGATATGTTCTTTTTGTGGAAAGGGTCTGTAGAAATGATTCCAACTTTTATCGAGAATATGTCGAATATGGCAGATTTCTTGGAATTTACTTACGTTACTAATAGATGAAATTTCATTTCTTGACGTGAAAATAACTAAAGATTATGATTTACAACAGTTCAAGTCAACTATTTTTAGAAAATCCACATTTTCCAATAATTATCTACACTTTCAGAGTTCCCACCCTATACATCAAAAACGAAGTGTAGTCAAGGGACAATTTGTCCGAGCGGCCCGCATGGTGTCGAATTTATCAGATTTTTTAACTGAATGTGAAAATATTCAATCCATGTTTATTACAAGAGGGGTATCCCTTAGATTTTGTAGAAGATTTAAAACAAGAGGTATATACTAAAAGGGAATCAGGGCACTTTGAACCACTACTTAGAGGTGGGAACATGGGTACTAAGATTCATAACAATGATGGCATGATAAATAATACTAATTTTTTGTTTACTTTTAGTATAGATGCCCAGATTATTAATAACGTTGTGTTTAAAAATTGGAAAATTATCACAGAGGATAACGTATTGTTAAAACTATTGGGGGATAAACCTACCATCACGTATAGGCGAGGACAAAATTTGAAACAACTATTAGAAATGACCAATATTAAAACTAACAATAATAGTAACAAAATGGGAATGAAAAGGTGTGGCACTTGTCATTATTGTAAACACATTTTGGTCACTTCTACAATTTTCATGGCTGGTAGAAGTTTTGACATACGAGGTTCCTTTAATTGTAATTCCCGTGGTCTATGTGGCACTATGTAGGAAGTGTCCAGCTTTTTACATAGGTAAGACCGATAGACCACTCAAGAAAAGGTTATATGAACATCTATATGCCATTCAAAAGAATGACTTGAACAATGCATTAACTAAACATGTTCACGGTAATGTAGATCATGATTTTGCTTTTGTAGTTTTGCAACAAGTGCAACCACAGGTGAGAGGGGGTCCATGGCAGTTAAAGCTTGAACAACAAGAGTTTTTTTGGCAGATTCGTACTGCTGAATGTTTGGCTCCCGGTTTGAATGAGATAGTGTCCATTAAGTGTTTTTTGAAACTATTGACACTAAATAGATGAGATTAATTATATTTATTTCCATTTTATTGTTGAGAGTTAGGGTGTTAGACGTTCAACGTTTTCTATATCCAAGTACTTTGAGAGATAAATAAATATGTATATATACAAAATACAAAAAAATATATATATATATAAAAATATACATATTCATCTATAAATTTGAAGAGCTGTTCACTTGTTGTGTCATATTACAATTTACAGCACTATATATACTTCATTTTATTACATTTATTGTATATAACTTTTATTTTATAAGTTATATATTTTCACATGTTATTAAGTTCAGTATTATTCGTATAATACCTAATTTAAAATAATACTGAATTTTAAGTTGATGAGTAATAATATTCAGCACCTTTAATATAAGGTGAGTGTTTAATCTGGTTGCCATGGTATATTTAGTCTGTTTAATACAGATTAGTTGCATATTATAATTATATGTATTTTTGCTTGCTTGCTGTGTGTTAATTTTTTGGCTATTAGGGGTGTATACTTATGAAAAGGTTTTAAATATATATACACCATTATTTAATTGATTTTATAACATAAGTGTATTTTGTATCAAGATAATGTTTTTAAAAATGGTGTTAGCCTTTTAAGTTTTTGATGAATAATCATGAGGTCACAACCAATTAAGTATTTAACAGCACTTTACTGTTTTATGGTTGTAACATTTTTTGTCTGAGGAAGGTGGGGAAGAATTTCCTTACCGAAAGCGCTTACAACAAACAAACAACAATAAAGGGTTATTTGGCTTACTTTTGCCTTGCCAGTGTTCTTGGATTCTATTTGCCTCTATTTGCCTCTTTTGGTTTTTGGTTCCAGTTTGTCGGTGTTTTGCAATATATAATATATATACAGAGAGAGAGAGAGAGACACACACACACACACACACACACACACACACACACACACATATACAAAGAATAAAAAATGCTGCTACTAAAGGTGGATAAAGTAGAAAATAAAACTAGAAATGTTATTTATATTGCTTGCTGCCAGCAATGTACTTTGTTTTATGTTGGTAAAACAAATAGGCAGGTGAAAGGATTTCTCAGCATATAAGTGACATACGCTTAAGAGTTATGAAGAATCCCGTAATGAAACATATTGCTCTAAATGCTGGTCATAATTTTCTCTTTTCAGTTTTGCAAGTTGTGTTAGCAGATCCAAGGGGTGGTGATATCTGTTTAAGAATAGAAACAGCTGAAATGCATTGGATTGGCAACTTGCATGCAGACATACCCCCTTGTCTTAACTCCATTGTCTTCCTCTCCAACCTGCCCTGAGAGGGCAGAGATGAAACACTGAACTGGGATTAGTGTTTGCTGATTTTTAAATTCTTACACTCAGGAGAAGTTATTAGATCTGCTGAAGGGTGTAGCTGTGTACCTGAAAACGCTTATTAGTTTTAACACCAGTTTTTAGCTACTTATTCATTAAATTTTCAATTTTAAGAATTCAGGAGTTTGTAGTATGTTTTAATGTTTTATGTGCCATGCCATGGTGGTTTTGTGTGTGTAATGTACGTGTGTGTGTGTGTGTGTGTGTGTGTGTGTGTGTGTGTGTGTATATATATATATATATATATATATATATATATATATATATAGATAATTATATAATCTGCATGTATGTATATATATATATACACACACACACGCACACACACACGTGTGTATTTAGCTGTACTAAACACTGAAGTACACAGATCTTTAACATTTAACTGATTTGAAAGACCAAAAGCCATAACAGTGAAAAAACAAAAGACTTATGATGCTTTTTTTTGTTTGGTTTTGTTTTGTTTTGCTGGGGGTGGGGGGGGGGTGCACTCCTTACTAATATTGTACACCATCTTCGAGATTGCTCTTCAGTGGGGAAAGGGCAAATTCCCCAGTCCCCACTGTGCACAATCTTACATTGACTTAAGACCAGCAAAAGTGATCAAATGAGTTTGTCACTTTTGCTGGTGTTAAACACATTTGAGGTAACAAACGTTTGATTATGTATAATCCAGTGTTTATTTTTATCCGTTCAAACATGTGGGTTGTCAAATCTGATGGGATCAGATGTTGAAGCTTATCTGTTCTAGAACTGTGACTCCTCCCCTACCCAGAATTACCTTGGTTGTACCTCCAGATACCCAGATTTTGTTTGGTACTTGAACAGTCTAGACATGCACATAGCTATCCTTGGCAGTAGGTTATAATATTTGTATTATTTCCTTCTTACTGCAGCTCATCTCCTACTGTGAGAGTTTTCCCTCTCACCAATTTCAAATTTTAGTGACTTTCAGTAATCTTTAATTGTACTATTTTAGTGTAGTTAGGCCTTTCAAGGCCTTTAGTGTCTGCAACTCCACTCCTTCAATGAGAGTTTTTCTCTCACCACTTTCTAATTTTAGTGGCTTTCATTGCTATTTAGTTATTGCACTTTTTGGTGTATTTAACACTCCCTTTATAGTTATAACTGTAAAAAAAAAAAAAAACTTAAGCATGTTGGAATCAACAGGGTTCAGAAAGTGTGCAGTGTGTGGACCCAAACATCCTCCGCAAGACCTACACTCCAGGTATGTGTACGGTCTCGGTGCCACTCAGCTTGACAAGGATTGCCAATCTTGTGCATCTTTTAGTGCCAGATCCCTGCAAACTAGAATGGACAAGCTGGTTTTAAAGTGATTCTTCTCGGCTTGGAGGCTACCCCATCACCTTCAAAACATAAAGCCTAAGATCAGGGCTCAAAGAAGAAAGATAAGGGCGGATAGGATAATTGGGGGGAAAAGAAAGGAGCAAAACTCCTTCCAAGACTTCTAAGAAATGATTTCTGGCACCAGCTACTTCATTCGGCCAATCCCAAGGTTCCCAGAAGGTTAGAACTAACACCTCCTCAACACTGATCTCCTTTCCACATCATCCCAGTGAGGTCCAGACTGCAAGTGCCTATTCTTCAGGAAAGAAGATATTTAAGACCATCTTTGGTAGTGTCAGCCACTCTATTGTCAAGAATTCTCATGGAACTCGACATTGATAAGGTGATTACATTTTTTAGGACACATATACAGCTTGGGGTTATCCCAATGGCCTGTCCTGGAAAGGTACAGAGTGCAGGCAAGGTGTTGATACTGAGGTTTCTGGAGCAGTCTGTTCTCAGTGTTTTGGCCATGGATAGCTTGGACCAGAGGTCTGCTTTGGTGCTGGGACTCCTCATTGTGGAGGTTTCCCTCTCTTCCTTGGAACAGAGGGAGACTTCTGTTCCAATGGCAGCCTCTGATTTCAAGGTTTTTGAAAGGTGTTTGGTGTCTACCAAAGTCAAGGTGGCTTCACTCAGTTCATTTCCACCTAAACCTCGTCTGCACTCTGTGTTTTCACCTCTACATCCTATCCATCAGGACAGTCTGATAATGGCTTTTGGAGAAGTTTGCTTTGTTACCTCCCCCTCTGATTCTGAACCTTCAAACACTCCCATAGAGGGTGTTCTGATCAAGAGAAAGTGTAAATGGAAGCACCTGGACTCAACAGAATCTTTCACTGAAGATACTAACTTGGAAGAAGGGGACGGTTTTCCCCTCACACTTTCTCTGTCGTCCTCAAATTAATGAAGCAGAGAGGGGGGGGTTGTTGTCCCAAGACCGTTCACTTGACAAGTCAGTTTTCCTGGAGGCTTTTGGTACGAGACCAACAGTGTCCTGGGTAGTACCTCCAGTTGATTCCCTTATAGATCTTTATGGCTCATCTGGCATGGAAGGACCCTGATGTGGTGGAACCCATACCTAAGATTGCCGACATAGTGTTATCAGCACCTGCAGATCGGAAACACTGGAGTAAAGGTCCACCAGTAGGTACAATGGTGGCAACAGCAACCACCAAGAAGGAGCTTTTAGGAGAAGGCTCATCTGTTCATCCTCCTAATAGAGAATCTAAGGTGGTGAACAGGTTTGGAAAGTGGACCTATGTGACTTTCGCCCTCAGATTGCTGTGCTATCTTGGCTATTTAACAAGATTACAGCGATACTTGACCAAAGAGATCACCAAATCTCTTTCAGGGGTCCTGCTAGTGGATGTTCAGAAAGCAGTGGACTCTCAGCTTTCCACCCTACAATTATCATCTTCTAATGTGGCCATGTGTCTGCTCTCAAATGGAGATGTCGGCATGGCCAGCGCAGCAGACACCGGCATCACTATGCGCCACCACACCTGGATGTGACTGTGACTTTGCAGAATGCTTTGTCCTTCATTAGAGCTCTTTATGACGTCTCAACCTTGTTTGGTCCAAAAGTCAAGAATAGTCTCCCCAGGAGTCAACACGATGGCAAGACTCTCTCTCTGCAGTGTGAGTTCATTTCTCTACCAGACAAAGAACATTCTTTAGGAACCAGAGATCTGGGTAAAAGATGCAGTTCTACAAATCACAGAGCACTTTTCATTGACTTGTGTGGTGACAGATCTCCTTGTGGCAGAGGGGTAGGTAATTTTAACTGACAATGCCCAAGAGGCAGAGGAGGACCACAAAATCAAGGCTTTCGAGGTCCTTTTTCTGAGAAAGCCTTTCAGCACTCTTGATCGGTTGCCTGACAGCTGCACTCTGGAGGCAGTCAGGGGGCATCTTTCCCTACATACTCAAGCCTGGTGCAAGATAACATCAGGTTCTTTGGTAGTAAGGATAATATCTAGAGGCTGTTCAGTTCCCTTTTTCCTTGCATCTCAGAAAAAGAAGAAAGTCCTTGATGTTCCATCCAGTCAGTGCGACTTGGCAGCCACAGAAATTTCAAAGCTGCTAAAAATATTTATCCAACCGGTCTCCAACAACCAGTTAAAATCGGGAGTGTATCCCACATTTTGTTCTCTTTTAGTACAAAAGAAAATTTGGGACCCAAGGCCAGTTTTGGATTGAAGTCATACAAACCAGTTTATAAAACAGAATAAATTCCAGATGGTCACAGTGCAGTCCATTTTGCCTCTTCTAAGGCAGGGTGATTGTATGTGCTGTATAGATCTGCTGGATGCCTACTGTCCCATCAAAATAGTGAAGCACTTCAGGAGATTTCTGTGCTGTCTGGAAGCCAGTCATTTCCAATTTAGAGTGCTGCCATTTGGTCTCGCCACAGCCCCCAGGGTGTTCACCAAGAACATGGTAGTAGCAGCTATCCACCTGCACCTGCTTGGCATCCAAGGTTTTCCTGTATCTAGACAATTGGCTCCTGGCTGCCCACAGTGAGCATCTGCCACTCATACACTGGGACCATGTACTCCAGTTGTTTCTGAAGTTAAGAATCTCAGTAAACCTAAGAGAATGTCAACTGACTCCATCTCAGACTATAGAGTTCATGGGATGCCACTTAAACACCAAACTTCAGGTAGACAGGCTTCCCCAGACTAGGGTTCAGTCACTTCATTTCTTCAGGTTCTATACCACCCAAAACCTCCAGTGAGTTTAATTCTTTGTCTCTCGGGTCTCAGGGCATCCATGATTTTATTGATTCCTTTATCAAGATTTTTCATGAGAGTACTGCAGTGAACTTTAGCAGTAGAGTGGTCTCAGTCCACTCACCCTCTACATGCAGAAATTCAAGTTATGCAAGTCTGCAAAATCCACATCACTTGGTGGATAGCATCTTCACCTGTAACCAAGGGCCATCCTTTCCAGATGGGTTCACTAATTGTAGCAGTGACTAGGGATGCATCTCTTCTGATGAGGGGGTGGGGCATTTTGAAGAGAAGATGGTCCAAGGTGCATGGACAATAACAGAAGCCAATCTTCACATGAATGTCATGGAGTTGATAGTAGTCCTCCTGGTGTTGCAGGCATTTCATTCATAACCCAAGGTTGTGATATCCATCAGACAGGTAGCATGACCATTGTATGGTACATCAACAAACAAGAAGGAATCCATTCTTATCTTTGTTGAGAAGCCATGAGGGTTTGGTAGTTGATATCTTCACAATACTTTCTGATAGCAAAGCACATCCTATTAACATCCAGTGTACTTGTAGACAAATTGAGCAGGACAGTCCTGGCCTCGTGAGTGGTCCCACAATCCTACAGTGATGAAAACAATTTTCAGTTGCTGGGCCAACCTTGCTGTGACCTTTTGCCTCCTATCTAAACAACAAATGCAGCAGGTATTTTGCCCTTCTCTCCCCAGAGTGTGTCACCAAGGGATGCCCCCCCCCGAGTCTCTTGTATACCCCCCCTTTACCCCTAATGAACAAATTCTTGCAGAAAGCAAGGCAGTGCAAGGCCAAGGTCATGCTCATTGCTGTCTTGTGGCCGCGACAGACATGGTTCCATCTTTTTATGGCCTCTTCTGGTTCATCCTACATGGGTGCTGGATTATTATCCAGTTCTGACTCACCGTCTGGACTGCCTCCTCTGGAGCAAAAGTCCATGAAGTTAACTCCAGTTTTAACCATAGCCAGAGATGCCAGGCTTCTCCCTGCAGCAGTCAATATACTTTCTGACAGAAACCATAAACTAGGAGAGTTTACCACAGTAAATGGAATAGATTTTTGTTATTGGCCTACTCCAAAGTCTGGACCCCTTTTCAGCACAAGTTCCTTCCACACTTTACTCTTTTTGACAAAGGCTCCAGTTATGCAACTATTAAGGTTCATTTGCTGGCTGTTTCCAGTATTCATGTTGGACATATGCCTGTTGCATCTCTCAAGATCTCGGAAGCCTTCCTCAAAGATAACCTTTCCGTTGAAACGTCCTATTAGAGAACCAGCACCCCTCTGGGATATCACTATTCTGTTACAAGCTTTAACCTAGGCTCCTATTGAACCCACTAGCACAGTAGATTAAAAATTTCTTAACATGGAAAACTGTTTTCAAAAATATTTTCCTAGTCGCAGTAACCTCAACCAGACAGATATCAGAATTTTAAGCCATATCATCAAAGTCCCCCGTACCGGTTTTTTTCACAAAGGCAGTCTCTCCTTTAGAATTAACCAGTTCTTTATTTCTAAGGTGGCATCCGATACTAATTTAAACCAGTCCATACGTCTTCCTGTCTTTCCAGAATACTGAAAGGGGAAAATCTCCAGCATTTCTTAGATGTTCACAGACAACTCAGGTTCTGTATTCACAGGACGAAAGATTTCAGAAAGGTGATCAATTATTCTTTTCTATTTCCAAATCAAAGTTGGGAAAGGCAGTTTCTAAAGTAACCTTATTCAGACGGCTATGCTTTACATATTTTAAGAAAAACGTATCATCTGATGTTATCAGTCTTCATTCATTCTTGACGAATGGGACTTGGTTCCGATCTTCGGAACTGGCATAGGCGTTATACAGCTTGTACCAGCCAAAAAACTCTCAAGCTAAGACACTACCCATAATGCTCCTCTCTCCATTACCTTAGATCTTGTTTGCCACTCTTTCAGCAAGACGCATCAGCTGCTGTTCTCCAAGTCTTCAAAAATTTCTTTATTGAGCTAATTCCTTGTATTTTCATATATACATATATATATATATATATATATATATATATATATATATATATATAATATAAATATGTGTGTGTGTCTGTATATATTTATATATATATATATATATATGTGTGTGTGTGTCTGTGTGTATATATATATATATATATATATATATATATATATATATATATATATATATAAAATACACACAGACGCACACTTTTTTTTTCCTAGATTATACCTTATAATTTTGTCAGCTGTGTGTATTTCACTACTCTGCCTTGTATTGTTGGCAACCCCTCTCCTGCCTTTCTTACTGTTTGCGGTAATTCGTTGGTAGTTCCTTACCTTCTTTCTGTTAGGCCCTTTTGGTATTTCTCCACTAATATCGTTGGTAGCCCTTTCACCTATCCTTTGTGTGTGTGTGTGTATGTTCGTGTGTTTAGCTCATTACCTTTAGACACTAATTTTTAAAATGGTGGAAAACGTAAAGGCACTACTGGATTTAAACAGTGCCAAGACTGTGAAGAAAGATGCCCGATTATGATGGGTATCTTTCGTGTGTTTGTAGAGTAGCTCCACATCTCGACCAAAATTGTGGCATCTCCCAGGCCTTTAACACAGATAATTTAGTAATCACAGAAAGAGCCAATCAGTACCTGTGGTCACCCGTGGCAGCAAAACATAAGGCTATAGTTCTGACTACCTCCACAGAAACGAAAGCAGAGGTACCAGAGCTACAACTTTAAGACTCCTCGGCACAGACTAGTGCTACTATGCTGCCTTCTGCACCAACATTGGCACTGGCATTTTTCATTTCCAGCTCGGTGCCGACTTCTCCACCAGTGCCTCAGCAGTCTCTGCCCACCCTCTCGGTGCCAAAACCAGATCTGAATCTTTTTCCCAGGATGAGGAATTCACCTTCCACAGACCCCTTTGCGGGCCAGTTGCCCAGTCCCTTTCTGGAACAACTTGAGTTTCCTTCAGGATTATCAATTTGATCCTCCAGGGGTCTCTCGGAGGTAGACGTTGTGAGAGTTGTGGATCAGCTGTTGGCAGCCAAAAGTATTCCTGCCCCTTTTCAGGCCCCTCTCCCTCCTGGAGTTGGGGTATCTTCTGCAAGGACTCCTACTCTGTCTCCTCCTCATCTGACTCCCACTCCTCTTAAGAGGGTCCTGCCTTCCATTTTATGGAGAGAGCTTTAGCCTCTGCAAACTCTCAGCTGGTTCCTCCTGCTTCAGATTGTCATATGACCATAACTTCTGGTCCAGAGCTGACACCGGTCTCTGTGACAGGATGGCGAGCACCGAAGTTTCAAGTTACCCCTGTACAGAGCCCTTCTTCTTTGGAGTCTTCCTCGGATATCCCCGCTGAGGACCCCCCCCCCATAAGATGTGCAAGAGGAAGCACCTATATTTCCTGGAAGAATCTGTCACCAAGGACACTGATTCTGATTAAGGACAAGGCTCCTCCCAGTCACCTCTGAAGATGTCTCCTTTGGAGACATCCTAGAGATCCTCAAGCAGAGGGGTAACTGGAAGACCCAAGACCTGATCTCAGAGGAATCCTTGTACTTCCAAGTGTTCGGTGCCTGACCATCTACTTCCTCGTGTGGGCCCACTGCTGATAAGGGGATCGATCACTCAGCATGCTTGGAAGGCCCCGACTCCATAGAGCCTATTCCCCGGAGACCAGACAAAATTCTTTCTCCGCTGGAGGACCACCAGTATTGGACCAAGGGTTTAGCAGCAGATGCCATGGTGGTGGTGGCTGCCACCAAGAAGGAACTCATAAATGAGAGTCCTGCTGTACATCCTCCTAACTGGGAGTCTAAGACAATGGACAGATTTGGAACCCGGATCTATGGTTTGACCTTCGTACTCGGGTCCTTGAACTTTATGGCACATTTTACAGGACTTGAGAAAGAACTGATTAAGGAGTTATCAGATACTCTCACTGGAGCTGTGTCTAATGAGGTGCAGATAAGGTCGCCTCTCAGCTAGCCACCCTGGAGTCTATATCGAACTTGTCTATGCGGAATTTTGCACTCAGCCGAAGGCACAACCAGAGCAGCAGGTTCTGACGTTGCTGTAAGGTGCCACTCCTGGATTCACTTGTGTGAATTCAGAGCCCTTCAGGTCTTCCTTAGTCAGTGCTCCTTTTGATGGATCGTCTTTTGCCCCAAGATAAAGGACACTCTAGCCAAGTGTGAAAAGGATGGAAAGATCCCTTCTACTATGGGCATTTGTTTTTCTACTCCTCAAGGGTCCTACTCCAGGAATCAGAGGAGTGGAAAAATGTGGTTCAAAAAGTACCAGGGGCCTTTCCAGGACACGTGGTGGGGGCTCCCCTTGGGGCAAAGGGGGAAGCTCAGATGGAAGACACAGATCACGAGGCAGAGGTGACCTGTGAAAACAGGGTTCCAGAGAGGCTTACTTTACCAACACTCCTGAAAGGAAGCCTGATTGCTTACCTCTGGAAGCCTTACGAGGGAAGACTTTTACTGTACTTGACAGCCTGGTGACAAATAATCTGAGATACTTGGGTGCAGAGAATCATTACCAGAGGCTATCATATCCCTTTCACCCTTCTCCTGAGATCCTGACAAAGATCCGTGATGTTCCACCCAATCAGAGGGATCAAGCAGCCATAGTGGTTCAAAAGCTGCTAGAAAGAGTCATCCAAGAAGTCCCACCAGACCAGATAGGATCCAGATTTTACTTCAGGTTCTTTTTAGTGGCAAAGAAGACGGGGGGGGGAGGACTGGAGGCTGATATTGGACCTCAGCCTGCTGAACAAGTTTGTTCAGCAGACAAAGTTCCAGATGGTCACAGGTTCAGTCTCTTCTCCCCTTTCTAGGGGAAAATGATTGGATGTGTTGTATAGACCTTCAGGACGCGTATTGCCACATAGAGGTGGAAAAACACTCAAGAAGGTATCTCCGTGTTCAGCTCAGGGCCAGTCATTATCAGTTCAGAGTGTGCTGCCCTTTGCCCTTACCACAGCCCCAGAGTGTTCACCAAATGCATGGCAGCAGTCGTGGCTCACATGAGACTACATGGATTCCAGGTGTTTCCTTATCTGGACAACTGGCTCCAAACTACCCATACCAGGCATCTACGGTTTCAATCCACAGACTTCATCATAGACTTGTTCAGTGCCCTGGGCATAACAGTCAACAATGAAAAGTCACAGCTGTCTCCCACTCAGGACTTAGAATTCATAGGTGCCTGCCTCAACACAGTTTCGTGTACAGCTTCAATACAGCTCATTCTAGTAAAAAAACAAAGTGCCTGCTCTACTTGTCCTTCAAGCCATAGGATCTATGGTGGTGGCCATCACCTTTGTTCCCTTGGCAAGATTTCACAGGAGGATACTTCATTGGCTTCTGCCCTCCCAGTGATCCATTCTGCCTTATCTGATGACTCACCCGATCTTAGTAACAGGACATTGCAAAAAGGATCTATCCTGGTGGATGCAGTCAGAAGAAATCCTAATGGGCCATCCCTTTTGTTTCCCTGCAGCCCAAGGCCATAATGCCCACGGATGCCTCCAAGATGGGGGGGGGGGCATTATCTGGGAAAAACAGGCCAAGGCACTTGGTCTCCACAAGAGGCCAACTTGCACATCAATGTTTTGGAAATGAGTGCAGTGCTCCTAATGTTGCAAGTTTTTCAATCTGCTCTTCCTCTGGGAATAGTTGGGATCCAGTCAGACAACATGCAAGTGGTATGGTACAGCCACAAACAGGGTGGAACCAAATCCTACCCCCTTTGCCGGGAAGCTCTAATTGTGGCAATGGACGATATCTTCCAGCAGCTTTCTTGTGACAGTGCATATCCCAGGGAGTCCCAGTGTGATCACGGACAAGCTGAGTAGACGCATTCTGCTGCCTCACGAGTGGTCTCTTAATCTCAAAGTTGCAAATTAAATCTTTCACCAATGGGGCCAGCCTTGCTGCGATCTCTTTGCCTCCCCAACGAACAAGTGCAGCAGCTATTTTACCCTAATCCCCCTCAGGGGGAGTCCCCAAGAGATGCTGTCCTTCTCGATTGACCCTCTGGTCTTCTTTATGCCTTTCCCCCGTTTCCCCCATACCTGTCTTAAAGAAAGACCAAAGGTTGTGAAGCAAAGTGATTCTCATTGCTCCCTTCTGGCCCAGACAAATTTGTTTCCCCTTTCTATGGCCTCACTTGATTCACCATATGTGGATTCTGGACCCAGTTCCAGACCTGCTCTCTCACCTGCAAGGATTGGTGTGCACCCTGATCTGCGTACTCTCAAGCTCACAGCTTGGTTCCTGCAGTTCTGTTAATTGCCTGGCAGAATAATATAATTTCCCTATTAAAATGGATTCTTCTGGCCTCCCATAGGCCTTCCATCAGGAGACTGTATTCCAGTAAATGGAAGAGATTTTCAATTTGTGCCTCTGAAAATAATTTGGATCCCTTTTCGGCACCTGTTGAAAAAGTTTTGCAATTTTTAGCTGCTCTGTTTGACAGAGGAGCCTCTGCTTCCACCGTTAGAGTCCAGTTAGCAGACCAATTTTCACAATGGCTATGACGACCATCCTTTAATTTTGCATCGCCTGTGCAAGGTCTTTCTCAAAGGTGCCTTGTGTCTAAAACCTTCATTCAAAGATCCCTTAGCTCCGTGGGATCTCACCTTGGTTTTGCAATTTTTGGTACTACCTCCCTTTGAACCAGCAGCTACTTGCTGTCTTGAATTCCTTTCCTGGAAGTCTTTTTCTAGTAGCCTTCACTTCTGCCGGAAGAGTCTTTGAGATCTAGGCATTACAGTGCAATGGAAAAGTATTTGCCCCCTTCCTGATTTCTTATTTTTTTGCATGTTTGTCACACTTAAATGTTTCGGATCATCAAACAGATATAAATTTTAGACCAAGATAACCCAAGTAAACACAAAATGCAGTTTTTACGTGATGATTTTATTTATTAAGGGAAAGAAAAACTATCCAAACCTACATGGCCCTATGTAAAAAAGTAATTGCCCCTAAACCTATTAACTGGTTGTGCCACCCTTGGCAGCAACAACTGTAATCAAGCATTTGCGATAACTGGCAGTGAGTCTTTCACATTGCTGTTGAGGAATTTTGGCCCATTCTTATTTCCAGAATTGTTTCAATTCAGCCATATTGGAGGGTTTCTGAGCATGAACTGCCTTTTTAAGGTCATGCCACAGCATCTCAATTGGATTCAAGTCAGGACTTTGACTAGGCCACTCCAAAACCTTAATTTTGTTTTTTTAAGCCATTCACATGTGGACTTGCTGATGTGTTTTAGATCATTGTCCTGCTACAGAACCCAAGTGCGCTTCAGCTTGAGGTCATGAACTGATGCCCAGACATTCTCCTTCAGGATTTTTTGGTAGAGAGCAGAATTCATAGCTCCATCAATCACAGCAAGTCATCCAGGTCTAGAAGCAGCAAAGCTGCCCCAGACTATCACACTACCACCACATTTGACTGTTGGCATGATTATTATTTTTCTGAAATGCTGCATTACTTTTACGACAGATGTAACGGGATGCACACCTCCCAAAAAGTTCAACTTTTGTTTCACCAGTCCACAGAATATTTTCCCAAAAGTCTTGGGGATCATCAAGATGTTTTTTGGCAAAAGTGAGGCGAGCCTTTATGTTCTTTTTCGCCAGCAGTGGTTTTCGCCTTGGAACTCTCCCATGCTTGCCACTTTTGCCCAGTCTTTCTTATGGTTGAGTCATGAACACTGACCTTAACTAAGGCAAGTAAGGCCTGCAGTTCTCTAGTTGTTGTCCTGAGTTGTTTTGTGACCTGTTGGATGAGTCGTCTATGCACTCTTGGGGTAATTTTTGTAGGCCGAACACTCCTGGGAAGGTTCACCACTGTTCCATGTTTTCTCCATTTGTGGATAATGGCTTTCACTGTTGTCCGCTAGAGTCCCAAAGCTTTAGAAATGGCTTTGTAACCTTTTCCAGAATGATAGATGTCAATTACTTTGTTTATCATCTATTCCAGAATTTTTTTAGATTGTGGCATGATGTTTTCCTTTTTGGGATCTTTTGGCCTACTTCACTTTGTCTGACAGGTTCTATTTAAGTGATTTATTGATTCAACAGGTCTGGCAATAATCAGGCCTGGGTGTGGCTAGTGAAATTGAACTCAGCTTTCCCAAAAATTTGATTAACCACAGTTACTTCATGATTTAGTAAGGGGGAATTACTTTTTCACATAGGACCATGTAGGCTTGGATAGTTTATTTTTTCCTTAATAAATAAAATCCTCACTTAAACTGCATTTCGTGTTTACTTGGGTTATCTTTGTCTAATATTTAAATTTGTTTAATGATCTGAAACATTGAAGTGCGACAAACATGCAAAGAAATAAGAAATCAGGATAGGGGCAAATACTTTTTCATTGCACTGTATGTGTGAAACCCCCATATGTCATCTTTCTTAAAGACGGGGTATCATTGAGAACCAACTCTTGTACTGCGGTGGTGGTGCTGCGGTAGTGTTGTTGCCTCACAGTAAGACGCTGTCCGGTTCGATTCTCAGCTAGAGCGTCTTTTACTTGGAGACGTGCGTGAATGGGCGTACCTTCGTTGAAGGTTGTGCATCAGGGCTGGCAACTCGGCATGTAAAAATCTACTGCCAATCATTAGCAGACCGGAGTTCTGCTGTGGTAACCCTTAACCGGGAAAAGCCAAAAGACACAACAAAAACAACATTATTGAGAACTAACTCTTCCTTTCCTCCTAAGAGTGGTCTCTGAATTTCTTTTCCTCCTAAGGGTGGTCTCTGAATCCAATATTAATCAAATTATTGAACTACCAGTTTTCTTCCCCAAGTTTTCTAACAAAGGTGAAATATTGCTTACACTTACTGGATGTACATAGGCAATCATACTTTTACCTGAACAAGACTAGAAAGTGTAGGAAATCGGATCATTCATTGATTTATTTTTCTGGTCCAACGGTGGGGCAAGCTGTATCAGAAGTGTGCTTATCTAAATGTCTGAGAGATTGTGTTACCTTTATTTATGCACATAATGACCAAAAGTTACCTGTGCCTGTAAAAGCGCATTTAACCAGATCAGTTGACACATTAGTAGTTTTTCATTCAAATGTTTCTATGGAAGAAATTTGTGCAGCTGCAACTAGGGCTACACCTCATACCTTTATTGCTCATTACAAATTGGATATGGTCTCCAGGGGAAGAGCGTCCTTCGGCTCTGTGGTTCTCAGGAATATCCTTCCATAAGGCCACCCAGGAACTAAAGTAGCTGGGGACTCTGTCAGTCATAAAGAATGATTGAAGATTGACAACATCAGGTAAAGAAGTTAAGTACTCACCATAACATTCCATCTGTGTTTATCTTCGTTCAGTCTTGGCATCCCACCCACCTTCTCCCTCCTGTAGATTTCTTGGGGGGATCGAACCCTTTTCTGAGTTTTCATAGTGTTTTTACTCTGAACATTGCTTCTGCTTAGAGTTTCTGTGTATACTCTTGCTACCATCTGCAAACTCGATCTGAGGTAATGGAGAGAGGAGCATTATGGGTAGAGTATTGGCGCGTGAGTTTTTTGGCTGGGGCAAGCTGTGTAATGGCCGAGCCGGTTCTGAAGATTGGAACAGAGTCTCATTCATCAAGAATGAATGAAAATCAACAACACAGGGGAAACGTTATGGTGAGTACATAATTTTTTTTTTACCTAATAAACCCCAAAGCTCCTTCAGCAAGAGCAGATGTCCTTCTGTTCCCATGTTGTAGTATTCTTAGTGTGGAATTCTCTGCCTCAGGCGATCCGAACGTCGGCTTCTGTACAAAAGCTTAAGTCTGGTTGCTGTTGGTGCATGGGACGTCACACTCAGGGCCATAAACCAGGAGCCTTAAATGTGACTTCTGCATGCACAGACCTCAGAACTTTTCTGCTGCAGTTAAACGTCAAATCGATCTCATCGCTCCTCTACTTATCAAGATGTCGAAAGCTAAGTACCCCATTGGGAAACCTTTCAGTTACTATTGCTTGAGCTTGGTGTGCTTGTTCCTTTTTAGCCGATGTCCGCCAAGAAGGGTAAATGCCGATACGAACGTCAAATTCTGCATAAAAATTGCCCATAACCGGTGCATTTTTTGTCTAGGCCGGGAACACGACCATACAGCCAGCAACATTTGCCAATCATTCATCCCTAAGATGCTTAGAAGCAATCTGGCCACTCTTAATCTTTACTTGGAAAACCAGAGACTTAAAAAAATTAGCTCTTATGGTGTATCCAGAGACTTAAAAAAAATTAGCTCTTATGGTGTATCCAGAGTCAGTCATCCAGGTGGAACCCCCTCGGAAAAAGGCCAAGGCTTCACGGCCTGCTTCCTCTGCCTCTCCGTCATCTGGCATCCCGCTTGCCACCATATAGGGGTTAAGGAACATTCGTTAGAGCCATCTACTTCGATTCCCCTTGAGGTAGCAGTTTCTGAAGTACCGGCTGGCACGTCCAAGGAGATGACTCTGACGGTTTCCACCGAAGTCGAAGGGGAACCAGAATCCACTGGATGCCAGAATCTGAAGCCTCTGCTTTAGCTCAGGCCGCTGAACCTAGGCCTTCTCCCAGATCTAGTCCTTTAAAAAGAAAAAAAGAGTAAACGTTTATATCCCTCCCCTGAGGGAATTCTTCACTGGCAATCTTTACTCAGTTCCTGATGCAGGCCTTCATGACTCTTATGCTTTCGGCCTCCTCTCCCTCTACTATCCCAGTGCTAAGCTCAAGGCCAGCCTCAGCTACTTCTATACTCCCTCCTACTTTCTAAGAAGAGGAGGAAGAATTTCTCTCATTATCATCTGATGAGTCCATTGCCTACTCAGCACAAACAGCCACTCCTCTAGAATACTATTCCCCTGATGAGGAATCCATAGAAGGGGACTCTCCTCCTGAGGACATCAGTTTTGGGGACACCATAATTAAAATGAAAGAATATTTCAAATAGGATACTTCCCAAATGACAAACTCAAAAAAATATATTTTGACCTACTGCAAATTGAGTTTCTTTCACCTTCTGCCATTCCCCCAGTTATACCTACATACCTGGATGCATTTACTTCAGCATCTAAAAATCTTGATTCTTAGCCACCTGCTCCTGAGAGACCTGATGGTTTCTACAAGGTGCCTGATGACCACGAATTTCTTGTGAAGCCCCCCTTGACAGACCCTGCTGTGATTGCTGTAGCCCTAGATAAGCAGTCAAGACTGGTCCCGTCCTCATCCCTTCTGCCCACTGACAAGGACAGTAAAAACATAGACAGACTAGGGAAGAAAGTTTACACCTCTTCCACCTTAGCCTTCAGAGTTATTAATTACCAAACCCATATGGTTAAGTATGCCTTGGATTTGGTATCCCAAGCATCTACACTCCTATCCTCCCTGCCTGACTTTACTGTCAAGACTGAGATAGCATCAAAACTGTCCCTGGCATTACAGGTGCCCAGACACTCAATCAGATGCAGTTATGATGCAGCAGAGGTTTCTGCTAGATCTGCTGCATCCACCTCGGTGCCCCACACATATTCATGACTTGGACTTCATCCCCTGCCTGAGGATTACAAATCCAAAATTCTTGATGCTCCACTAGACCACCGACTCTTGTTTGAGAAGCAGTCTGCTGAATTGTTTAAGAATCTTCAGGAGAAAAGCAAGGAGCTTCAGGACATGAAGCACCTTCTGGTATCTCCTATACCAAAGTACTACAGAAACTATCCAGCTAAGACCACCTATGTCTGAAGAGCCCCCTCCACTGCTACCTGTTCTTCTTCCAGGCATAGGAGAGGAACCAGGAGGCAGACCTCTACCAGACCAGCCTCTTCTTAATCTATCCCTGGACAGCCCTTTCATGACAGAAATGGCACCAGTAATGTCTGACTGCCTAGTCCATCTCCCCCTGTCAGCCCGTCTCTCCCACTGCTTGCCTCTCTGGAGAACAGTTACTTCAGATCGCTGGGTCCTGGCAGTAGTAGAACAGGGATACTTCCTTTCTTGGAAATAAAGCCCCCCCTCCCGGGGGATTTCATTCCCACCCCAAAAGCAACTAACTACACCTTATTTCAGACATTATGCAAGACCTATTGACCCCTGGAACCATAGAACCTGTCCCCCCAGGACAAGAAGTAAAAGGCTGTTACTCAAGGCTATTTCTAGTACCAATAAAGGGCTGGCCATGGCAGCAAATCCTGGCTTTGTCCTTTCTAAATCTCTTCCTAAATGTCCCATCCATCAGAATGCTGTCCCTCCAAACCCTGCTTCCACTATTGCCAGCACAGGTGTTCATGGTCACTCTAGACCCAAAGGAGGCCTACCTCCACATCCCTATAAAACCCTCTCACAGAAAGTACTTGCGTTTCACTGGGCCCTGTTCTCGGTTCTGCTTTCAATTTACTTCCTTGCCCTTTGGTTTATCCACTGCACCCAGTGCCTTCACCAAATGCCTTGCTCCAGCCATAGCCTACTGCAGAACCAAGGGCATTCAAATCTACCTCTGCCTAGACGATATACATATCCTTGCAGAAAAAGAAGTCACCCTCAAAAACCCACTGTAGTTTGCCATGTCTCTGCTACAGGGTCTGGGGTTTACCCTCAATCTCCTCAAATCATCCTTAGCACCACAGCAGGACAAAATCTTTCTGGGCTGCAGGATCTGAACAGGCCTGATAAAGGCTTTCCTTCCTCAGGGCAAAGCACTTTCCCTAACAGGCCACTTCCAGGATCTGCTCCAGGTCCACCAACTATCAGCAAGACAATTTCTGACTTCTGGCAGCCACCATTCCTATGCTACCATTAGCCAGAGTGCACATGAGAAAACTGCAGTGGTATCTAAAGAATGTGTGGTCCTAACATAACCACCCTCTAGAATTCTAGATTCCCTTCCTACCCTGTCTAAAGGCAGAGTTAAGGTGGTGAATCCAGCAAGTTCAAATGAGCTTATGACTTCCCCTTCACCTTCCCACATCAGCTCAGTACATGCACACAGACGCATCAGACCTGGGCTGGGGGCTACCATGAAGGGTCTCAAGGTGCAAGAATGCTGGTGGTCAGCCCTCCAAAAAAAACACAGCAATGTCAGAGAAATGATTGCAGTCATTTTGGCACTGAAAACCTTTTTTCCCATCCTTCAGCCAGGTCCCCTTCAAATCTTCACAGACAGCACCATGTCATATGGTACATCAACAAACGGGGGGGGGGGACTAAGTCCAGTATCCTCTGCAAGTTAGCAATCCAAGTTTGGGACCTAGCCTCTCAAAACAACTTATCTGTGCAGGCAGCCTACATACCATCCCGAGAAAACTACCCGGTGGATGCTCTCAGCAGGTCATCCTCTGCATCACCAGTGGATGTTAAACAGAGAGGTTTTTCTAGACATTGTCCACCAGTGGGGCACACCTCAAATAGATTTGTTTGCCCCCCCCCCCCCCAGAACAGACAACTGAAAATATTTTGTACCAAGGACCATTCCCCACTAGTTTGGAGAGTGGACATCTTCACCATTTCATGGAAGGGAAAGTTTCTGTATGCCTTTTCCCCCCTTCCATCTCATTCAAAAGGTCCTTCTGAAGATCAGGAAGGACATGCCAGAAAATCTTGCTGGTGACTCCCTATTGGCCAAGGCAGCATAGGTTCCCCCTTCTACTATCCATCGCTAAGGGCAATCACCACAAGTTACCCCACAAGGTGGACCTACTCACACAGCAGAATGGAACACCCTCACTTGGAAATGCTATGTCTAACACTCTGGGTAATTAACTTTTAATGCCCTTCAGTCACTGCTACTCTGAAGATGTGCTTTCGGTACTGAGGGAGGCCAGGAAACCTAACACAAGGAGATCCTACATTTTAAAATGGGAAAGCTTCTCCAAATGGTGTCTCTAAAGACATAGGGATCCCTTTCTAGTGGCGGTCCCTCTAGTCTTAGCTCGTGTGTGAACTTGTCAAGGCAGGCCTTTAATACTCCTCAGTGAAAGTCCAGCTATCTGCAATCTCTGCCTGCTTACACTTAGACCCTCCTCTACTCTTCAGGTTGGATGTTAAATTGTTACTGAAAGGGGTCTTGCACACCAGGCCACCAAGGAAGCTCATTCCACTGCCTTGGGCCCTAAATTTTATCCTAGAAAAACTCACACTGGCCCCATTTGAACCAGCCAGTTCTTCAATACTGCAAATGTGCACATGGAAAACAATCCTGCTGGTAGCTCTCACCTTGGCTAGAAGGGTGTCAGAATTACAGGCACTCATGGCCTGTCCCCCCTACACTGTCTTCCACAAAGACAGGGCAGCCCTACGCACTAACCCTTCTTTAATGCCCAAAGTGGGCAACGAGTTATCATTAAATCAATCCATCCATCCACCTGCCTACCTTCTTTCGCTCTCCCACCAATGACCGTGAGAGAATACTCCATTCCCTGGATGTGCACAAGCAGCCAAGACTTTATTTAGACAAACTAAGTCCATAAGGAAATCTAATCAACTCTTTGTATCCTTTCATCCCAGGGCCCTGGGCAAGGCAGTCTCCAAACAAACTATCTCCTGTTGGATCAGGAAAACTATCTACTTCTGCTACTCCTACCACTGCAAAGACTTACTTCAGGGGTTAAGAGCACACTCCACTAGGGCCATAGAGTCCTCCAAAGCCATCTTCAAAGGCCTGGACACAGCTTCTATTCTGGAGGCAGCCACCTGGTCCACTATACACACCTTTAACAGACACTGCAAATTGGACCATATCTCGAGCCAGAGCAGGTTTCACTAGGGCAGTCCTGCAGGGATTTCTGGAATCAGCTACGTCTACTTCCACCCTTCCTCAGCTGTGGTACTCTCCCACGCTAAGAATACTTCAACATGAGAATAGAGGGACATCGAATAGTTGTGTAAAATCTTACCATAACCATAGATGTCCTTCTCTTCCATGTTGCAGTATTCCTTCCCTTTCACCATCCCCCTGCATTCCTATCACCTGTCTATGGGCACCCTAGGGCACCTCCTAGACTATGTCTCACTGGGCAGTCTATGGCATTTCACCAGTCTGGAGGACATCATTTGGCTCTACCTAGACTACTCTCTGACTGGGCAGTTAGATATTCTTTGTGTTTCACTGTTGCAGTCATCACACTTGGGTTATCTGCCTGCAGGTAGCCCTCAAGTCGGCCCGAATACCAGAGACTTAGTATTTCTGCGTCGGATGCTGTCACTCCAGGACTGACGTCAGGTCGTCAGGGGTATAAAAACAGACAGCCGACGGTATTACGTCAGTCTTTCTTGTCGAGGAGCCCGAAGCAGAAGCAGTTCACAAGTGCTGGTCGGACACTACCTGAATTTTTGTTTACGAATTGAATAATCCTGAAGTCTTTTAAAGCGAAGTACCCCTTAGGGATCCTTTTTTCTTGTCTAACTGATGTCAGAAAAAGTTAACAATTGTCTTGCCCGTGGAAAGCAAATATCTCGGAGATTTTCATTCTTACTGCATCACCTGTTTAGGCCCAGACCACAACGTACCTCCCTGTCGGTTTTGTGCCTTGTTTAATGCCCGAACCGTTCATCGTCAGGCTCTCTTTGTTGCTAATTTCTTTCGCTCTCGATCTCCTTACTCTGAAATTGCTTCGGTAAGCCATCCAACTATTGATATTCCGAAAAAACGTAAGGATAAAGACAGAGACGGACCGCATAGGTCCAAAGCTGCCGATGACACTTCAGTTAGGCTAGTCGCCTGTCCGTCTGTACTCAGTGAGGCACGTTTGCAGCTCCTAATGCCCGCTTCAGTGGATTTGCAGGCCTCTACCGAGACCCATTTGGAGTCCGGTATGCAGCAAGACTCTTCCTCGACTATGGAACCTGCGTTTGTCTCTACCTTGAATGGGTCCGGAGCCGCTGTGCAGGCACCGGCTTCTGAGGCATTTCTTTGCTCAACCGATGTTTGACTCAAACTGACTACATTTTTAACCAAAACTACCGAGTTTCTTAGGCCCAGAGTATGCACCACACCTAGAAAACGGACCAAAGCACATGCACCTGCTCCCATGCCAAAGACCTTATTACACTGATTAGGGGAAGTCACCCTTCCCCTGCTAAGAGAAAAAGAGACCAGTCCCCTACAGCTTCTATAGACCATGATGACTGACATTTCTGATTATGAAGACATGCCCTTGTTTGCTTATGAGGATTCAGATGCAGAGGAACCCATTCTATCTGTCTCCCCTTTAGAGGATTTTTCTTTTGGTGAAACCTTGCATACCTTAAGAGAGCATTTCCACTGGTAATGCCAAGTCTAACCTCAGTCCAAAAAGAGACTCTGAGAATTTCTAGAGTTGTCTCAGCACAGTCCTTTAGCAGTTCCCCCTGTCCTGGATATTGTTGATGTTTTTATGGAATCCAGTCTTACTCCTGACACTTTACCTCCTGCCCCTAGGAAACCAGACAGGTACTACAGAGTACCTGACATTCACAAATTTCTTTTCAAGGATCCTACTGCTGACCCAGAGATCATTTCCCAGGGGCCTAAAGGTATCCAGGCAACTACAGCCAATAATCCTGCCCCTTCGGACAGGGATTCCAGAGCTTTGCACAGATGGGGTAAGAAGGTATATTCCTCTGCAGCTCTTGCTATTAGGGCATTGAATTTTCAGTTTCACATGCTGAAGTACCAGGAACATATTATGGAACTTATTAAACAAAAAGTGGCAAAATTTACAGACTGTGCAGAAAATAAAGAATTGCAGGAGCTTATGCACTCTGCAAGCCAAGTCAACAAGCATACTTTGCAGTGTGGCTTTGACACCCTAGAAGCATCTTGCTGGGCAGCAGTCACTGGCTTTGTACTGAGAAGACATGCTTGGCTCAAGGAGCAGATCTTGCCAGACCATGTCAAATCAAAGTTACTAGATGCTCCTTTGAACAAGGACAGATGTTCTTCGTGTTTCACTGTTGCAGTCATCACACTTGGATTATCTGCCTGCAAGTAGCCCTCAGTCTGCCCGAATACCAGAATCTTGGGATTTCTGCATCGGATGCTGTTGTCTCTTCCATGACGTCAGGGGTATAAAACATGCAGCCAATGCCATTACATCAGCTTTTCTTGCCACGTGGGAGCCCGAAGCAGAAGCAGTTCGCAAGTGCCGGTTGGCCGCTACCTGATATTTTCATTGTTTGCGTTTCAGACCTGAAGTCTTCTAAAGCTAAGTACCCCATTGGGATCCTTTTTTCTTGCTCTAGCCGATGTCAGAAAAAGTTAACAATTGTCTTGCCTGTGGAAAGCAAATACCTCACAGAGATTTTCATTCTTACTGCGTCACCTGTTTCGGCCCAGGCCACGATGTTCCTTGATGTCAGTTTTGTGCCTTGTTTAACGCCCGAACTGTTCGTTGTAGAGCTTTGTCACTAAATTCTTTCACTCTCGTTCTCCGTATTCCAAAATGCATCGACTACCAATCTTCTGAAAAAACGTAAGGATAAAGACAGAGACAGACAGCATGGGTCCAAAACTGCCGACGACACTTCCGTTAAGCTAGTCACCAGTCCGCTGGTACTCAGTGAGACGCTTTCACAGCCTTTGATAATCGCTTCTACAGATTCACAGGCCTCTGCCGAGACCCATTTGGAGTCCAGTATGCCACGAGATGCTTCTTTGACTATGGAATCTGTGGATGTCTCTACCGTGAACGGGTCTGGAGCTGCTGTGCAGGCACCGGCTTCTGAGGGTGTATTCTGATCTTCGGATGTTCGTATTAAGCAGACAACTTCGTTTTTGACTAAAACTACAGAGTTTCTCAGGTCCAGAGTTCGCACTACGCCTAGAAAACCGACAACCAAAGCGCATGATCAAGCTCCCCCTCTAAAAGACATAGAATTGATTTTCCTTTTGATTCTGCAGACCATGAGTCCAGTGACTCTGATCCCTCTGATTACCGGGACTTACCCTTATCTGCCTATGAGGATTAAGATGCAGAGGATTCCATTCCCTCTGCCTCCCCTCCGGAGGATTTTTTCTGGTGAAATTTTGCATACTTTAAGAGAGCATTTCCGCTGGGAATGCCAGGACTACCCTCAGTCCAAAAAGAGACTCGGAGAATTTTTAGACTTGCCTCAGCACAGGCCTCTAGCTATGCCCCCTGTCCTGGATATTGTAGATGATTTTTTCATGGAATCCAGTCTTACTCCTGATACTTTACTTCCAGCTCCTAGAAAGCCTGACAGGTACTACAGAGTACCTGACTCTCACAAATTTCTCTTTAAGAATCCCACTGCAGATCCAGAAACCATTTCCTAGGGACCTAAAAGCATTAAGGCTACTACAGCCAAAAGCCCTACCTCTTCGGACAGGGATTCTAGAGCTTTAGATGGGGTAAGAAGGTATATACATCTGCAACTCTTGCCATCAGGGCTTTGAATTGCCAGTTTCACATGTTGAAGTACCAGCAGCATATTATGGGACTAATTAAACAAAAAATGTTGTTGCTTCCAGATTGCACATAAAATAAAGAT
The DNA here is from genome assembly GCF_019279795.1 of Protopterus annectens. Lineage (NCBI taxonomy): Eukaryota > Metazoa > Chordata > Ceratodontiformes > Protopteridae > Protopterus > Protopterus annectens. The sequence goes on along the minus strand of NC_056746.1, from coordinate 1,165,037,003 downwards.
TTACAAGAGTTAATGCATTCTGCAAACCAAGTTAGTAAACATACTTTGCAGTGTGGGTTTGATGCCTTAGAAGCATCTTGCAGGGCTGCTGTCACTGGGTCTGTAGTAAGAAAAGGCATGCTTGGCTGAAGGAACAAATCTTGCCAGGCCATGTCAAAGTAAAATTACTAGATGCTCCATTAAACCAGGAACGTTTGTTTGGCACAAAAGCAGAAGTAGTTCTTGAATTGATGGAGATAAAAGCTAAATCCATGCAAACTGTTAAATATTTCTTACAGGTGTAGCCACCTAGATTCAGTAGGCATTGGCCTTCTAAAAATTGGTCCTTTCCAGTCCCTTCCAGGCCTTCTCAGTCCAAACCCAGGGGCAACAGTCCACCAAGATGAGAGTCTCAGGGTATGCAGAGATCTAAACAATGGAGTGCTCCCACCTCAAAAACAGGAAGTGGTAAGCCACCCACTTATGAAAAAAGTTCACAATGACTTGTCTATCATCCTTCCCAGCCATGCCCAAGTACTTGCACCCCTATGAGGAAAACTCGTCATGCATGCAAAAAACTGGATGGCTATTACAAAGGACCGATGGGTTCTAAACATTGTATCCCTGGATACAGATTCTGCTTCCACTCAACCCCAAGTGGGTTGCCAGACCTTCCTCCAAACCAGTGGACAGAGGCTCAAAAGCAAGTACTTTCTCTTCTCGGTATCAGGGCTGTTCAACCTGTTCCAATAGAGAAAAGGGGACAGGGTTTCTACTCCAGACTGTTCCTGGTGCACAGAAGAGAACTCTTGGGTCCCTGTCCTGGATCTGTCAATTCTCAGCACCTTCCTGGTGGATCCAAAATGTATAATGCTTAAACTGCAACAGCTTCTTCCTATGCTAGCCAAGGACACCTGGCTAGTCACCCTAGACTTAAAAGAAGCTTATCTGTACATCCCCATAAGGAAATCTTGCAGGCAATATCTGTGTTTCAGGGCAGGATCTATGCACCATCAGTTCTCTGCACTTCCCTTTGGCTTATCTACTGCGCCCAGGGTATTCACAAATGCCTGGCTCCAGCCACTGCATACTGCAGGCAGAGCAATAGTCAAATTTTCCCATACTTGGACGACTGCCTGATTCAGACGGACAGTCAGAAATTGCTACTTCAGCACCAGGCATTTGTAAAGAGACTCCTAACTACTCTGGGGTACACCATCAACGAAAATAAATCACAACTGGTGCCCAGCCAAAAGATTGTATTCCGGGGAGCAAGATTGAACACAACTTCCCAGATGGCATTCCTCACTTCAGAGAAACAGGTTTATATGACAAACTACTTCAAACTAATGGCCACCAGAACCCAGCTATCTGCAAGACAAATACTGTAAGCCCTAGGATCCATGGCCTCATGCATTCTACCAATTCCGTATGCAAGACTGCATATGAGGAAACTTCAGTGGTACTTGAAAAGTCTCTTGTGTCAACATTCTCAGAACCTGGAAACACTGATTCCTATTATTCCTTGTCTAAGGGTAGAGTTCCTTTGGTGGGCAGAGGCATGCAACCCCAACAAAGGACTTCCTTTCACTCAACCCCTCACTGCCCAAACCCTGACAACAGACGCATTAGACTATACATGGGGGACTCGCATGGCAGGCAAATAAGCCCAGGACAAATTCTCCTGCATATCAATCAAAAAGAAATGTTAGCTGTACAGAATGCTCTGACAGCCTTCAAATAACTTATCCTTCCAGGACAACTCCTGATAAAGACAGACAACACCACAGTTATATGTGGTACATAAACAAGCAGGGGGAACTCATTCCTACCCACTCTGCAGGTTAGCCATGGCCCTGTGGAACACAGCCTTGAGCAACCAAGTGCACCTGCAAGCTCAATTCCTGCCAGGCAAACAAAATTCACTGGCAGATGACTTAAGCAGAATTCTGCTGGACCCATACAAGTGGAAACTGGAAACCAACTCATTCAAACTTCTAATCCAAAGGTAGGGGAGACCAGAGGAGGACCTCTTTGCCTCCCCCCAAAACCATCAATTGCACAAAGTTTGCACCAGAAATCCTCACAGCAAGGCATAGAAAGTGGATGCCCTATCCTTTCCATTGGAAAATCTCTCAATTTATGCCTTTCTCTTCTGCCCCTCCTCTCAAAAGTACTACTCAAGATCGCAGAACAGACCAAGGACAATCCTTATTGCCCCAGACTGGCCACGCCAGCATTGGTACCCACTCTTACGCAGTCTGACAGCAGTGCCACCCTGGCACCTACATCAGACCCCCCTCCCTGCTGTCCCAGCAGGAGGGACAGATTGTGCATCCACAGCTGCAAACCCTGAACCTTGCAGCCTGGCTTATTCCCTGAATACACCACCAGCAACCCTCAGCAAACAGGTGCTGGATGTCATCCTGGAGGCCAGAAGGCCTAGTACTAGGAAATCCTATTCAGAAAAGTGGAAAATATATTGTTCTTGGAGCCAGTCTCAAGGAAAGGACACAGCCGTGCCCACCTTACCTCAAATCCTAGACTACCTAGCAGAGCTTGCTCCACAGAGGCCTATCCTTATCAATTAAAATTCATGCCTCTGCCATCTCAGCTCATTACAATACCGAGCCACCTCTCTTTTTTCACCCTCTCATCAGACAGTTACTGAGAGGAGCTAACAATTTAAGGGCCCCACTGAAGAGAGCTCCCATCCCTGCCTGGGACCTTAACTTTTTACTAGAGAAGTTCATGCTTCACTCTTTCGAACCTGCTGCTGCAGCAGAGTTAAATTTACTTTCTTGGAAAATAGCCCTACTTCTAGCTATCACTTTAGCAAGAAGAGTGTGAATTACAGCCACTAATGGCTGTGGAACCATTCATTATTTTCCATGCTGACAGGGTTTCCCTCAGGACATCATTTATGTCCAAGGTGGTATCCAGTGTGGCTTTAAACCAATCCATCCGTTTACCAACCTTTTTCCTTAATCATCAGAATAAAGGAGAAAGGATCCTGCACTCCTTGGACATGCACATAACAGCTCAGGTTCTACCTTGACAGAACTAAACCTTTCAGAAAATCTGACCAGCTGCTAGTCAGCTTTGCAACAGGGGCAGAGGGCAAGGCCATTTCAAAACAAATAATTTCCAAATTGATAGCACACTGCATCCATTTCTGCTACAAGCACCATGGGAAACCAACCCCTCAGGGGGGACAGAACACATTCCACTAGGGCAACATCTACCTCTACAGCATTTCTCAGAGGAGTCCCTACCAGGGGCATCCTGGAAGCTGCTACCTGAAGTTCTGTACACACCTTCACCAAGCATTGCCACCTGCCTATCTTTTCCAAATCCAGGGTAGGTTTTGCAACAGCAGTCCTGTAAGGCATACTAGCCAGCCCCCTTCTTCAGCTTTGGGAATCCACCCAAGTGTGTTGACTGCAACAGTGAAACATGAAGAACATAGTACAGATGTTCTTCGTGTTTCACTGTTGCAGTCATCACATTTGGGTTATCTGCTTGCAGTAGCCCTCAGTCGGCCTGATTAACAAAGTCTTGAGTCCTGCGTCGGTTGCTGTCTCATCTTCCATAACGTCAGGTAGGCAGGGGTATAAATCATGCAGCTGATGCCATTACATCAGTCTTTCTTGTCGTGCTGTGCCTGAAGCAGAAGCAGTTCGCAAGTCCCGGTCAGCCAACTCCTGAAATTTTCGTTTTCGAGTTTCAGAACCGAAGTCTTCAACTAAGCTAAGTACCCCGTTGGGGAAACTTTTTCTTGCTGTAAACCTATGTCTGTAAAAGTCAGTAATTGTATTTCTTGTGGAAAGCAAATACCTCATAAAGATTTTAATTCGTACTGCATTTCTTGCCTAGGCACTGACCACGATGTACCTCGCTGTCTGTTTTGTGCCTTATTTAAACAACAAACTATTCATCATCTATTTATTTACGCTTCTAAATATTTTGGTCCTCGATTCAAGTTTCCAGATATGGCTTCAGTAAGCCACCAGACTACCGACATTCTGAAAAAAGATAAAGACCGACAGATCGCATAGGTCCAAATCTGCCAACGACGCTTCCCCTAAGCTAGTCGCCAGTTCGCCTTTACTCAGTGAGGTGCTTTCGCAGCCCCTGATACCCACTACTTCAGATTCGCAGGCCTCTTCTGAGACCCATTCGGAGTCCGGTATGCCGCGAGATGCTTCAACTGTGGAACCTGCAGATGTCTCTACCTTGGATGGGTCCAGAGCTGCTGTGCAGGCACCGGCTTGAGGGTGTATTCATGCCTACTGACTTGCATATTAAACAGACGCCATCTTCTTCAAGGCCTAAAACTCTATCTAAGCCTAGAAAACCAACACCCAGACTGCATGGTCAGGCCTCTATGCCTAAAAAAACAAATGATAAGAATGGCTTACCCTTATCTACCTATGAGGATTCTGATGCAGAGGACTCCATTCCCTCTGCTTCTCCTCCAGAGGACTTCTCTTTTGGTGAAACCTTGCATACTCTTAGGGAGCAGTTCCGCTGGGAAAGCCAGGATTACTCTAACTCGAAAAAAAGGCTTAGGGATTTCTTATTCCTGCCCCAACACAGGCATTTAGCTATTCCCCCCTGTACTGGACATAGTTGATGATGCCTTTTCGGAATCTAGTTTGGCCCCTGACACTTTACCTCCTGCTCCCAGAAAACCTAATAGATATTACAGGGTTCCTGACTATCACAAGTTCCTTTTTAAAAATCCTACTGCGGATCCTGAGACCATTTCACAGGGACCCAAGGGCATTAAGGCTACTACTGCCAAAAATCCTAACCCCTCTGATAGAGAATCCAGTGCGCTGGATAGATGGGGTAAGAAGGTATACACTTCTGCATCCTTGGCCATTAGGGCCTTAAATTGCCAGTTTCATATGTTAAAGTATCAGCAACATATTATTGGATTGCTTAAACAGAAAATGATATTGATTCCTGACTGTGCTGAAAATAAAGATGTACAGGATTTAATACATTTTGCTGAACAAGTTGGAAGACATACTTTGCAATGTGGTTTTGATTCACTATAGGCATCTTGCAGGACTGCTGTCACTGTGTCTGTGCTTAGAAGGCATGCTTGCCTTAAGGAGCAATCTTTGCCAGATCATGTTAAAGCTAAATTGCTGGATGCTCCCTTAAACCAAGGCTGCCTGTTTGGCAACAAAGCCATAGTAATACTTAAAAATATGGAGGAAAAAGCTAAATCTATGCAAGCTGTTAAAGATTTCCTGCAAGTACAGCCTCCCAGATTTAGTAGGCATTGGCCCTCAAAACATTGGTCCTTTCCTGCCTTTCCAGGCCTTCTCAATCCAAACCCAGATCCAGCAGAACACACGGGCTTCAGTCCCAAGGTGCTCACAGGGCTAAGCAGTGGGGGCTCCCACTTGCAAAGCAGGGAGTGGTAAGACCCCCCCTTATGGTAAACTGTCTCAATGACTTAACTTTAAATCTTCCAAGCCCTGCACAACTGACTGTTCCCTTAGGGTGAAAGATTGCTCGGCAGACAAAAATTTGTGAACTCATTACACAGGACCAATGGGTTTTAAACATAGTTACCCAAGGATACAGATTCCACTTTCACTCCTTACCAACCCCACATGGTTGGTCAGACCTACCCCCAAATCAGTGGGCAGAGGCTCAAAATCAAATTGCTTCTCTCTTAAGCATTAGGGCTATTCATCCTGTTCCAGAAGAGGAAAAGGGACAAGGTTTCTACTCAAGACTTTTTCTGGTGCCCGGAAAAGACAATTCCTGGCGTGCTATACTGGACCTCTCTATCCTGAGCACATTTTTGGTGATTCCAAAATTCAAGATGCTAACTGTCCACCAGCTGCTTCCTATGCTAGGCAAGGATGCCTGGTTGGCAACACTGGATTTAAACGAAGCCTACCTGCACAGCCCAATAAGGGAATCCGCCGAAGATATATATACTTCAAAGCAGGCAACATGCACTATCAGTTCTTTGCACTGCCCTTTGGCTTATCTACTGCGCCCAGGGAATTCACAAAGTGCCTAGCTCCAGTCATTGCATTTTGCAGGCAAAGAAATATCCAAATATATCCATACCTGGACTATTATCTAATTCAGGCAGAAAGCCAGGACATACTATTGAATCATCTGGTGTTTGTACTGAAATTGCTAACTTCTATGGGGTACACCATAAACAAAAAGAAATCACATCTTGTACCCTGCCAACAAATTGTATTCCCAAGAGCAAGCTTCAACACAACTTCCCAGATGGCTTTTCTCATGCCAGAAAAACAAGTTCATTTGACAGCCTACTTCAAACTACTGGCCCCAAAGACCCAGCTATTTGCAAGGAAAATACTGCAAGCCCTGGGGTTCATGGCCTCCTGCATTCTACTAATTCCATATGCAAGACTGCATATGAGGAAATGGTATCTGAAAAGCCTATGGTGTCAACATTCTCAGAATCTAGAATCAATGATTCCTATCATACCTACAGATAGAGTTCCTTTGGTGGGCAGACGCCTGTCACCAAAACAAGGGACTGCCATTCACTGTACCCCCTGCCGCCCAAACCCTAACAGACGCATCAGACTGTGCATGGGGAGCTCACTTGGCAGGGAAGTGCATTCAGGGCAAATGGAACCCAAGGCAAATGCACCTGCACATCAATTAAAAAGAAATGGTAGCTGTACATAATGCTCTGACAGCCTTAAAGGACCACATCCTTCCAGGGCAATTAATGGTAAAGACGGACAACACCACTGTTATGTGGTACATAAACAAGCAGGGGGCGGAACCCACTCATACCCTCTCTGCAGACTAGCCAAGGCTCTGTGGAACACAGCCTTGAGCTACCACGCACACCTACAAGCTAAATTCCTGCCAGGAAATCTAAACACACTGGCAGATGACCTAAGCAGAAATTTCATGGACCCACACGAGTGGAAACTGGAACCAAAGATATTCAACATGTTGAGAAACAAATAGTGGAGCCCAGGTACAGACCTGTTTGCCTCCCTCCAGAACTACCAATTGGAAAAATTCTGCACAAGGACTCCCCACAAACAAGCTTGGAAAGTGGATGCCCTGTCCTTCCCCTGGAAAAACCTATCAGTGTATGCCTTTCCCCCTCTGCCTCTCTTCTCCAAGATACTACTAAAGATCAAATAGAACAAACAAAGGACTATACTGATTGCACCAGACTGGCCATGCCAACACTAGTACCCCCTTTGCTGGCACCATGGCACCTGCCTCGGACTCCTGCCCTGCCATTCCAGCAGGAGGTCTAGATTCTGCACCCACAGCTTCAAACCCTGAACCTGGCAGCCTGGATAATTACCTAATCTGTCAGTTGCCATCCCTCAGTAAGCAAGTGTTGGATGTCATTCTGGAGGCAAGGAGGCCTAGTACTGAAAAATCCTACGCTGAGAAATGGAAAATATTCTGTTCCTGGAACCAAGCTCAGGGGATGGGCACAGCAACGCCTAATTTACCTCAGATTCTTCAATACTTAACTGAGATGCTGCACAAGGGCCTTTCCTTTTCCTCCATCAAAATTCATGCCTCAGCCATTTCAGCTCATTACAACACAGAACCACCCCTCTTCTGTCATCCACTACTGAAACAGTTCCTCAGAGGGGCCAAAAACTTAAGAACACCCAGGAGAGCCCCTACTCCAGCCTGGGACATTAACTTTGTATTGGAAAAACTCACTCTACCTCCTTTTGAGCCAGCAGCAAATGCAGAGTTGAAATTCCTTTCTAGAAAAACAGCCTTCCTTTTAGTCATCACTTCAGCAGAAGGGTGGCTGAATTACAGGCCCTCATGGCAGTGGAGCCTTTCATCATCTTTCATGTGGACAGGGTGTCCCTCAGGACCAGTCCCTCCTCCATGCCCAAGGTGGAATCCGGTGTGGCCCTTAATCAGTCCATTCATTTGCCAGCCTTCTTTTCTAATCCACAGAACAAAGGGGAGCGAATACTGCACTCCTTAGATGTGCACAGACAATTTAGATTTTATTTGGACAGGACTAAACCTCTCAGGAAATCTGAAGAACTGCTTGTTGCATTTGCTGCAGGGGCAGAGGGAAAGACCATTTCAAAGCAAACTATTTCTAAATGGATAGGCCATTGCATTCATTTATGCTATAAGCACCATGGAAAACCTACCCCACAGGGGATTAGACCACATTCAACCAAGGATGTATCTACCTCTACAGCCTTTCTGAGAGGTATCCCTACCAGGGACATCTCGAAGCTGCTACCTGGAGTTCTGTACATAACTTCACCAACATTACCATTTGCCAATTTTCTCTAAATCCAGAGCTGGCTTTGCCACTGTAGTCTTGCAGGGCCTTATAGCTGGTCCTAATGCTAATTTCCTCCTCCCATCCTTAGCTTTGGGAATATACTCAAATGTGGTGACTGCAACAGTGAAACACAAAACATAGTACAGTTGTGTACACTTACCATAAATGTAGATGTTCAAGTTTATTCACTGTTGCATTCCTAGTTACCCTCCCTCCAGCCCCCTGACTTCTATTGGCTATACCTCTATTCTTGCTTACTGTGTTTAAAGCTTTTTGGTGTATTTGCTTTTTTGTTTAATGTGTAACCGTATGTATATATAATTGCTTCCCATTATGGGAGCACCTGACATCTGGAGCAAGAAATACTGATGTAATGGTGTCGGCTGCATGCTTTGTACCCTTGACCACCTGACATCATGGAAGATGAGACAGCAACTGACGCAGGACCCAAGACTTTTGTTATTCAGACCGACTTGAGGGCTACTGCAAGCAGATAACCCAAATGTGATGACTGCAACAGTGAATATACTCTAACATCTACATTTATGGTAAGTGTACACAACTGTACTTTGTGTACACTCACCATAAATGAAGATGTTCAAGTGTATTCACTGTTGCAGTCCTCTATGTTCTTCATGTTTCATTGTTGCAGTCATTACATTTGGGTTATCTGCTTGCAGGTAGCCCTCAGTCGGCCTGGTTAACAAAGTCTTGGGTCCTGCGTTGGTTGCTGTCCCTTCTTCCATGATGTCAAGGGTATAAAACATGCAGCCGACTCCATTACATCAGTCTTTCTTGCCATTTGGTGCCCGAAGCAGAAGCAGTTTGCAAGTGCTGGTCGGCCGACTCCTGAAATTTTCGTTTTCGAGTTTCAGAACCGAAGTCTTCAAGGGGAAACTTTCTCTTGCTCCTTTCCGATGTCAGTAAAAGTTAATAATTGCATTACTTGTGGAAAGCAAATGCCTCATAAAGATTTTCATTCGTGCTGTATTCCTTGCTTAGGCCCTGACCACGTTGTACCTTGCTGTCAGTTTTGTGCTTTATTTAATCAGTGCTCTATCCGTCGTCTGTATATTTGCACCTCTAAATATTTTGGGTCTCTGTTAAATTATCCAGAAATGTCGTCGGTTAGCCATCCAACTACTGGGATTCCAAAAAAACACAAAGATAAAGACAGAGACAGGTCGCCGAGGTCCAAAACTGCCAACGACGCTTCTCCTAAGCCAGTCGCCGGTTCGTCGGTACTCGGTGAGGTGCTTTAGCAGCCCCTTATACCCGCTACTTCTGATTTGCAGGCCTCTGCTGAGACCCATTCAGAGTCCGGTATGCCGCGAGATGCTTCAGTTATGGAACCCGTGGATGTCTCTACCTTGGATGGGTCCGGAGCCGCTGTGCAGGCACCGGCTTCTGAGGGTGTATTCAGGCCTACAGACTTGCATATTAAACCGCCGCCATCTTCTTTACTTGTGCCTAAATCTTGAACCATGCCTAAAAAACAGATGCCCAGGCCACATGCTCAGGCTTCTATGCCTAAAAACAAATGATAAGAATGGCTGAAGATCTAATAACTGTAATCAGGGGTAGCTAATCCCTCCCCCCTTTTCTAAGAGGTCTAGGACTGAAGTTGATTATGAATCATATGACCAGGATTCTGTTTTTTCTGATTCTTCTGATGATCTGGATTTGCCCTTATCTACTTATGAAGATTCTGATGCAGAGGACTCCATTCCCTCTGCTTCCCCTCCTGAGGATTTTTCTTTTGGGGAAACCTTACATACTCTAAGGGAGCATTTCCACTGGGAAAGACAGGATTTTTCTGATTCAAAAAAGAGGCTTAGGGATTTCCTTCACCTACCTCAGCATAGGCCTTTAGCTATTCCTCCTGTACTAGACATTGTTGATGATGCTTTTTCGGAATCTAGTTTGGCCCCTGATTCCTTGCCTCCTGCTCCCAGAAAACATGACAAATACTACAGGGTCCCTGAGTCCCACAAGTTCCTTTTTAAAAATCCTATTGCGGATCCAGAGACTATTTCACAGGGGCCCAAGGGCATTAAGGCTTCTACTGCTAAAAATCCTACCTCTTCTGATAGAGACTCCAGGGCGCTGGATAGATGGGGTAAGAAGGTGTACACTTCTGCACCTTGGCCATTAGGGCTTTAAACTGCCAGTTTCATATGTTAACGTATCAGCAACATGTTATTGGATTGCTTAAACAGAAAACTATGTTGATTCCTGACTATGTGGAAAATAAAGAATTACAGGATTTAATTCATTCTGCTGAACAAGTTGGAAAACATACTTTGCAATGTGGTTTTGATTCATTAGAGGCCTCTTGCAGGGCTGCTGTTACTGGGTCTGTGCTCAGAAGGCATGTTTGGCTTAAGGAGCAATCTTTGCCTGATCATGTTAAAGCTAAATTGTTGGATGCTCCCTTAATTCAGGACCACCTGTTTGGCAACAAGGCTGTGGAAGTTCTTAAAAAGATGGAAGATAAAGCTAAATCTATGCAAACTGTTAAAGATTTCTTAAAAGTTCAGCCCCCTAGATTTAGTAGGCACTAGCCCTCTAAAAATTGGTCCTTTCCAGCCTCTTCCAGGTCTTCTCAAGCCACACCCAGACAAAGCAAAAACCCCAGGTTTCAGTCCCAGGAGACACACAGGACTAAGCAGTGGGGGGGGCATCCACTTCCAAATCTGGGAATAATAAGACCCCCCCCTATGGTAAACAGTCTCATTGACTTCCTTTTAAAATTTCCAAGCACTTATTAACTGACTTCCCCTTGGGGGGGGGGGGGTTGCTCTTCATGCAAATAATTGGGAACTCATTACCCAGGACAAATGGGTTTTAAATATAGTGTCCCAGAGATACAGATTTCACTTCCACACATTTCCAACACCAAGCGGGTGGCCGGACCTACCCCCAAATCAGTGGGCAGAGGCCCCAAAACAAGTACTTCCTCTCTTGAGCATGGGGGCTATTCAACTGGTACCAGAAGAGGAAAAGGGACAAGGTTTCTTCTACTCAAGACTTTTCCTGGTACCCAGAAAAGACCATTCATGGCGTCCTATCCTGGACCTGTCTTCTCTAAACACCTTTTTAGAGATTCCAAAATTCAAGATGCTGACTCTTCACCAATTACTTCCTATGCTAGGCAATTATGCCTGGTTGGCAACACTAGATTTAAAAGAAGCATACCTGCACATCCCAATCAGGGAATCTTCCAGAAGACCAGAAGATACCTTTGCTTCAAAGCAGGCTACACGCACTATCAGATGTTCATCGTGTTTCACTGTTGCAGTCATTACAGTTGGGTTATCCTGCTGGCAGGCTACCCGCAGTCGGCCTGAATTCCAAAGTCTAGGTCCAGCATCTGTTGCTGTCGCCTCCTCCCTGACTTCAGTGCGCCAGGGGTATAAAAGATGCAGCCAACGCCATTTTCTCCAGTCTTTCTTGCCGCGCGCTGCCCGAAGCAAAAGCAGTTCGCAAGTGCCGGTCGGCCGACTCCTGAGATTTTCAAGTTAGAATTTCAGATCCGAAGTCTACATTAAAAGCTAAGTACCCCGTTGGGGAAAATTTTTTTTCTTGCTCCAGACCGATGTCAGATAAAGTTAATAACTGTATTTCTTGTGGGAAGCAAATACCTCATAAGGATTTTCATTCTTACTGCATTCCTTGCCTAGGCCCTGACCACAACGTTGCTAGTTGTCAGTTTTGTGGTAGATTTAACCAACGCACTATTAAGCGTCAGTACGATTTTGCATTTCATTACTTTGGCAGAAGATTTAATTATATAATGCCGTCGGAACAACAGACTACCGGAGTTTACAAAAAAAAACGCAAAGAAAAAGAAAAGGACATGCATCCGAGGTCCAAAACCGACGACGAGGCTTCTTCTAGGCCAGTCGCCGGTTTGCCAGTTCTCAAGCACTTTCGCAGCCCCTGACGACTGCTACATTAGAGCCGCAGGCCGATACCGACTCCCACGTGGAGTCAACCAGGCCTATAGAAACTCAAGGTATTGGACCTTCGGAAACCAGTCCCTTAGATGGGTCTGGAGCTGCTGAGCAGGCATCGGCTTCTGAGGGCGTTTTCCGGTCTGCACAATTATATGTTAAAACAACTTCAGCTTCAAAGGCAAAGACTAAAGCAGCTTTAAAGACAAAGAAACAAGAACAACAGACCCATGGACAGGCCTCCATGCCTAAAAACCAGATGCTCAAAATGTCCGAAGACCTGATTACTTTGATCGGGGGTTCTCATCCCCCTCCTGACAAGAGGCCTAGGCAAGAGACAGAATATGAATCTTCAGATCAGGTTTCCATTTCATCTGATTCCTCTTCTGATCAGGAATACACTCTTCCTCCTTATGAGGATTCTGATGCTGAAGAATCTATCCCCTCAGCTTCTCCTCCTCAGGATTATTCTTTTGGGGAAACACTGCATACCATGAGGGAGCATTTCCACTGGGAGAGCCAAGATTATTCAGAATCTAAGAAAAGGCTCAGAGAATTTATTTTACTGCCTCAGAGCAGGCCCCTTGCTATTCCACCTGTGCTAGACATTGTAGATGTATTTTCAGAGTCCAGTCTGACTCCTGACTCCTTACCTCCAGCTCCTGTTAAGCCAGACCGATACTACAGGGTTCCAGACTCCCATAAATTTATTTTTAAAAACCCTGATGCTGACCCAGAAACTATCTCTCAGGGTCCCAAGGGGGTCAAGGCTTCCACTGCAAAAAACCCTACCCCTTCTGACAGAGATTCCAGGGCACTGGACAGATGGGGAAAAAAGATTTACACTTCTGCTACCTTGGCTATAAGGCTTTAAATTGTCAATTTCATATGTTTAAATATCAACAATACATTGTCACTGCTTAAACAGAAAATGTTGACAAATTGTGAATGTGCAGAAAATAAAGAAATGCAGGATTTATTGCATGCAGCTGAACAAGTTGGAAAGCATACTTTACAATGAGGTTTAGATTCTTTGGAGGCCTCCTGCACAGCCGCTGTTATGGGTTCTGTCATTAGGAGGCATGCTTGGTTAAAGGAACAGAATCTGCCTGATCATGTTAAAGCAAAATTATTAGATGCTCCATTACAGCATGATACCTTGTTTGGTGTTAAAGCAGAAGAGGTGTTGAAGAAAATGGAGGACAAAGCCAAATCAATGCAAACAGTCAAGGATTTCTTTACAGATGCAGCCTCCAAGATTTAGCAGACACTGGCCTACAAAGAATTGGTCCTTTCCAGTGTCAGACAGGCTGCAAAGAGGTGAATACAGACGCCCTAGAGGCAGATCCCAGCCCCAAGGCTCATACAGGTCTAAACAATGGGGTGCTTCTACCTCCAAAAGTGGAGAAGACAAATCACAGCCATACAGAAAGCAGTCCCAATGACTTCCCCCTACCAGCGCCAAGCACTTATCTTCTGGCAGCTTCTTTAGGGGGGAAACTAGCACTTTTTTCCTCAAAACTGGCACCTAATCACCCAGGACAAACTGGTCTTGAACATAGTGTCACAAGGTTACAGGTTCCACTTTCACACCCTGCCAAGGGCAAACGGTATGCCAGACCTGCCAAAAAATCAATGGGCAGAGGCACAAAAGCAAGTTTCATCCCTCATGGATATGAGAGCCATTCAGCAAGTACCACAGCAAGAGCAGGGACAAGGATTTTACTCAAGACTTTTCATGGTGCCCAGAAAGGACAAAGCCTTGAGGCCAATACTGGACCTATCTATTCTAAACACATACCTGGATATTCCAAAATTCAAAATGTTGACTCTGCAGCAGCATCTGCCCATGCTAGGCAAGAAGGCTTGGCTTGTAACTTTAGACCTAAAAGAGGAATACCTGCATGTCCCAATCAGACCACGATACCAGATTC